>NC_055684.1:0-24915 GCF_017639745.1 Melanotaenia boesemani | reverse complement strand
CCATTTGATGTTTAGGAAGTTTAAAAGGTGCAATTCCATTCCATTTGATGTTTTGGAATTTTAAAAGATGCAAAAGAAGCAATTCCATTCCATTTGATGTTTTGCAACTTTCAAAGATGCAACAGGTGCAATTCCATTCCATTTGATGTTTCGGAAGTTTAAAAGGTGCAATTCCATTCCATTGATGTTTTGGAAGTTTAAAAGGTGCAAAAGATGCAATTCCATTCCATTTGATGTTTTGGAATTTTAAAAGGTGCAATTCCATTCAATACAATGTTTTGGAACTTTCGAAGTTGCAAAAGATGCAATTCCATTCCATTTGATATTTTGGAAGTTTAAAAGGTGCAATTCCATTCCATTTGATGTTTTGGAATTTTCGAAGATGCAAAAGATGCAATACCATTCCATTTGATGTTTTGGAAGTTTAAAAGGTGCAAAAGATGCAATTCCATTCCATTTGATGTTTGGAATTTTAAAAGGTGCAATTCCATTCAATACAATGTTTTGGAACTTTCGAAGTTGCAAAAGATGCAATTCCATTCCATTTGATGTGTTGGAATTTTAAAAGATACAAAAGATGCAATTCCATTCCATTTGATGTTTTGGAAGTTTAAAAGGAGCAATTCCATTCCATTTGATGTTTTGGAATTTTAAAAGGTGCAATTCCATTCAATTTGATGTTTTGCAACTTTCAAAGATGCAAAAGATGCAATTCCATTCCATTTGATGTTTTGCAACGTTCAGAGATGCAAAAGATGCAATTCCATTCCATTTGATGGTTTGGAATTTTAAAAGGTGCAATTCCATTCCATTTGATGGTTTGGAATTTTAAAAGGTGCAATTCCATTCCATTCGATGTTTTGGAATTTTAAAAGATGGAAAAGATGAAATTCCATTCCATTTGATGTTTTGCAACGTTCAAAGATGCAAAAGATGCAATTCCATTCCATTTGATGTTTTGGAAGTTTAAAAGGAGCAATTCCTTTCCATTTGATGTTTTGGAATTTTAAAAGGTGCAATTCCATTCCATTTGATGTTTTGGAATTTTAAAAGGTGCAATTCCATTTCATTTGATGTTTTGGAAGTTTAAACGGTGCAATAGATGCAATTCCATTCCATTTGATGTTTTGGAATTTTAAAAGGTGCAATTCCATTCCATATGATGTTTTGGAACTTTCGAAGATGCAAAAGATGCAATTCCATTCCATTTGATATTTTGGAATTTTAAAAGGTGCAATTCCATTCCATTTGATGTTTTGGAACTTTCGAAGATGCAAAAGATGCAATTCCATTCCATTTGATGTTTTGGAAGTTTAAAAGGTGCAATAGATGCAATTCCATTCCATTTGATGTTTTGGAATTTTAAAAGGTGCAATTCCATTCCACAATTTGTATTTTTTTAGAATGCGCCGCTAGGTGGCAGCAGCAATTGTAGTAGCTCTGTTTTTAACTTGTGATTTTTTGCAATTTAGCCGTCTTTTTTAAGACATCAGCTGTCAATCTGTCAATCTGTGTCTGTTCGGGAAGATTTTTTTCGCGCTGGTCAGAGGCTGTGCTATACGGGAGATTTTTCTGAATATTTTTTTTTTTTGCAAGACTTGTTATTGTGAGTCTCCATGGCAACGAGACTTGTTTACCATCGGGATCAACTGATAAAACTCTCCAAACTCAAGATTATCAGTGAAACAACACTTCAAATCCCAACGGAGTTGAAAAGAAAGAGAAGAGGATGCAGGGCAGGAGCGAGGCAGAGAGAAAAACGGTGGCGATTCAAACCGTTTCTTCCAACGGTTGTTATGGGAAACGTGAGATCGCTAGTTAACAAAATTGATGAACTTCAGGTGCTAACCAGGTCTCTTAAAGAATACAGAGAGTGCAGTATTATGTGCTTCACCGAGACATGGCTGCATGAACACATCCCAGACTGTAATGCGTCTGTACACGGCTTCAGGACGGTCCGTGCAGACCGCAATAAACAACTCAGCGGGAAGCTGAAGGGAGGTGGAATTGCGGTGCTGGTAAACCAGCGCTGGTGTCATCCTGAACATGTCACTGTTAAAGAGAAGATCTGCAAAAGAGACATTGAACTGCTAGCTGTGAGTCTCCGCCCGTATTATTTACCCAGAGAGTTCACATGCGTTATTCTGGTAGCGGTATATATATTACCTGGTACCGCTCCAGACGCAGCATGTGATGTCATTAACTCTGTAGTGGCCAGGCTTCAAACACAACATCCAAACGCATTTGTGGCGATCTCTGGGGATTTTAACAACATCTCCCTCTCTGCAACTCTACCAACTTTCCAACAGTTTGTCAGCTGCTCCACCAGAGAAAACAAAACGTTGGACTTATTTTATGCAAATATTAAAAATGCATACAGCTCCTTTGCCCTGCCACCTTTAGGAAGATCAGACCATAACCTAGTTCTTCTCTCCTCCTCCTACAAGCCCATCGTTCAGCAACAACCAGTCATTAGAAAGGCTATTAGAACCTGGTCTAATGAAGCTGAAGATGCTCTGAGAGGATGCTTCGAGGCTACAGACTGGAACGTCCTATGTGAACTTCATGGAGATGACATCAATGCCTTGACTGAGTGTGTGACAGATTATATTAACTTCTGTGTGGACAGCACCGTTCCAACAAGAACAGTGAGGTGCTTCCCCAATAACAAACCCTGGATCACCAGTGACCTGAAAAAGCTGCTGAACATCAAAAAGAAAGCTTTAAGGGATGGAGACAGGGAGTTATTGAAGTCCACACAAAAACGACTTAAAACACAAATGAAGAAGTGCAAGGAGGACTACAGGAAGAAGTTGGAAAGTAAGCTTCAGGAAAACAATGTGAGGGATGTGTGGTCAGGAATGAAGAAGATCACTGGCTTCGGGATAAAGGAGGATCAGACTGATGGAGGTCTGGACAGAGCGAATGAACTGAACATGTTCTTCAATAGGTTTAGCTCACCTCCTGCTTCAACCCCAACTAGCCACACACCCTCCATGAGCCCACAGCTTTCCTGTCACACCTCCACTCTGTCACCCTGCAGCTCAGTCAAGGACCTGGACACAACCTCATCTCCCTCCACATCAGGACTTCCTGAAACCTCCTCTGCCTCCACCTCCACTCTGTCTGTCTCCTGTAACCAAGTCATGCAACAACTGGTGAAACTGAACCAGAACAAGGCTGCAGGTTCAGATGGTGTCAGTCCCAGAGTTCTCAAGACCTGCTCAAAACAGCTATGTCCGATTCTCCAGCACCTGTTCAACACCAGCCTGAGCCAGAGAAGAATCCCGGTGCTGTGGAAAACATCCTGCCTTGTTCCAGTGCCTAAAAAACCACAACCAGCTGAACCAAAAGACTACAGACCAGTCGCCCTGACATCTCACGTCATGAAAGTCCTGGAGAGACTCTTACTGGCTCACCTCAGCAAGCAGGTGAACACCTTTCAGGACCCATTACAGTTTGCATACCGTAATGGGCTTGGGGTTGAAGATGCCATCATATACCTGCTTCAGAGAGCCCACTCTCATCTGGACCAGTCAGGCAGCACTTTGAGGTCATGTTCTTTGATTTCTCAAGTGCTTTTAATACGATTCAGCCTGCTCTGCTGTGTGAGAAGCTGCAGAAATTCCAGGTGGATCCCTCCACAACCACCTGGATTTACGACTACCTCACAAACAGACCACAGTTTGTGAGACTGAAAGGTTGTGTGTCTGAGATGGTGGTCAGCTGCACTGGAACACCACAAGGGACTGTACTTTCACCTTTTCTATTCACGCTGTACACCTCAGACTTCCAGTACAACTCTGAGTTCTGTCATCTGCAGAAATACTCTGATGACTCAGCAGTTGTTGGGTGTATCAGTGATGGACAAGAAGCAGAGTACAGAGAACTGGTCGGTCAGTTTGTGAAATGGTGCGGTGACAATCATCTCATCTTGAATACCAAGAAAACAAAGGAGATGATTGTTGACTTCAGGAGGAACAAGAACACACATAGAAGTGTTTCCATCATGGGAGAGGAGGTGGAGGTGGTGGAGGAATACAAGTACCTTGGAGTTCAGCTGGACAACAGACTTGAGTGGAAAAGCAACACTGAGTACATTTACAAGAAAGGTCAGAGCAGACTCTACTTCTTAAGGAAGCTGAGATCTTTTAACGTCTGCACCAAAATGTTGCAAATGTTCTACAGGTCTGTTGTTAAAACTGCAATCAGCTTTGCAGCAATCTGCTGGGGCAGCGGCATCAGAACCAGAGACTTAAAAAGAATTAACAAACTGATCAAGAAAGCCGGTTCTGTGCTTGGAGTAACTCTGGAGCCGCTGGAGTTGATCATCAAAAAAAGAATTCTGTACAAGCTGACGAAGATAATGGAAGATCCTTCACACCCTCTACACAACGCCGTGACGAAACAACAGAGTGTGTTCAGTGGGAGGCTTGTTCAAGTCCGATGCAAGACAGAGAGATACAGAAGATCCTTCCTTCCAGCACCTATCAGGCTGAAGAACAAAGCCCTTAATTAATTAATGTGATTGTTTTACTAAAAAATTACTACTACTACAATATTGAATTTCCCTTTGGGATTAATAAAGTATTTTTCATTTCATTTCATTTCATGATGTTTTGGAACTTTCGAAGATGCAAAAGATGCAATTCCATTCCATGTCATATTTTGGAAGTTTAAAAGGTGCAATTCCATTCCATTTGATGTTTTGGAATTTTAAGAGGTGCAATTCCATTCCATATGATGTTTTGGAACTTTCGAAGATGCAAAAGATGCAATTCCATTCCAAATGATGTTTTGGAACGTTTGAAGATGCAAAAGATGCAATTCCATTCCATTTGATGTTTTGCAACTTTCAAAGATGCAAAAGATGCAATTCCATCCCATTTGATGTTTTGGAAGTTTCAAAGGTGCAATTCCATTCCATTTGATATTTTGGAATTTTAAAAGGTGCAATTCCATTCCATTTGATGTTTTGGAATTTTAAAAGATGCAAAAGATGCAATTCCATTCCATTTGATGTGTTGCAATGTTCCAAGATGCAAAAGATGCAATTCCATTCCATTTGATGTTTTGGAAGTTTAAAAGGAGCAATTCCATTCCATTTAATGTTTTGGAATTTTAAAAGGTGCAATTCCATTCCATTTGATGTTTTGGAATTTTAAAAGATGCCAAAGATGCAATTCCTTTCCATTTGATGTTTTGCAACTTTCAAGGATGCAACAGATGCAATTCCATTCCATTTGATGTTTTGGAACTTTCGAAGATGCAAAAGATGCAATACCATTCCATTTGATGTTTTGGAAGTTTAAACGGAGCAATTCCATTCCATTTGATGTTTTGGAATTTTAAAAGGTGCAATTCCATTCCATTTCATGTTTTGAAATTTTAAAAGATGCAAGAGATGCAATTCAGATTTATTTTTATTTATTTATTTTTATTTATTTGAGCAGAGTTTTGCAAAAACAAATTTTGACAAGTACATCAGCTTTATAATCCAAAAAAAGAAAAGAAAAAATAATAATAAACACAAAACTTGCCCAAATGGAGTAGACCGAAGGAGAATGCTTATAGATGTCTACACCTAGCAGCACATTCAGTATTATTGCCAAAAGTAGCGGCTTTTTTTTTTTTTTTTTTTTTTGCAATGGTATCGAACTACAGCAACATTTATATATGAGAGAGAACATCACATTTCAGCAGTGGTAATATAGTATGATACATGTGTATTTTCAAGTATCAGCAAAGGTTAGAGACATCTTTTAAGCTGACTAGAAACATCAGACACTTCAATAGACTGTTTATCATTCTAAAACACACAACAATTGGGTTGTATTGTAAGATGAGGTTCATAAGATAAGTTAATTGGCCTCCAGATATATATAATTTGTCAAGAAGATATTTTTATATCTTCTTTTGAAAATATAAATAGAACTGGATTGTTTTAATTCCTCACCCAGTTGATTCCATATTCTTACTCCTTGAACAGATATGCAATGGCTCTTAATATTTGTTCTTTTCTTATCGGTTACAAAAACATTTTTTTGTCTTAAGTTATATTGACTTTTCCTTTGAGTGAAGAGCCCCTGTATACAAGGAGGAAGAATATTATTAAATGCTTTGAACATAACTATTGCCGTTCTAAATTCAACAAGTTCAGTGAGTTTTAGAATTTCCAGTCGGCTAAAAATGGGATTTGTGGGAGCATAATAACCAGCCTTATCTATGACTCTTATTGCCTTCTTTTGTAGTAGGAAAATCGGATCTGTATTTGTTTTGTAGGTATTGCCCCATATTTCTGTGCCATAATTTATATATGGAAGAAATAAGCTATTACATAAAAGTTTTAATGAGTTTCGATTTAGATAATATTTAGTCTTTCCCAAGGTGGCGACAACTTTGGCAAGCTTGTTCTGAAGAATACGTAGGTGCTCTTTCCAATTCAGATTTTCATCAATATACACTCCCAAAAATTTTGTTACAGTCACTCTTTCAATGTTTACATTGTCTATATTAATACTAATTACTCCATTATTCTTCTTATTACCAAATATCATATATTTAGTTTTATTTAAATTCATAGAGAGCCTGTTTAAATCAAACCATTGTTTTATTTTTCTTAACTCTTCTTCAACGGTATGCATAAGTTTAGATAAATCCTTCCCTGAACAATAAAGACTGGTATCATCTGCAAAGAGTAAACAGCTCAACTGATCCATTATGTCACCAACATCATTGATATACATAATGAACAGTTTAGGCCCTAAAACAGAGCCCTGTGGTACTCCATGTGTTATTGCTCTATGTTCAGAATTGACATTATTTATATGCACATATTGGTGCCTACCTGTGAGATAACTTTTAAGCCATGCTAATGCTATACCCCTGACACCATATCGTTCCATCTTATTTAAAAGTATATTATGGTCAATAGTGTCGAATGCCTTGGACAGGTCAATAAAAACACCAACCGTGTGTTCCTTGTTATCAATTGCTGTGGATATAGATTCCACAAGCTCCATAATAGCCATGGATGTAGACCTGTTTGACCTAAAGCCGTACTGATGCTCCTTTAATATGTTATGTTTGTCAATGAACTTGTCTAACCTAATAGCAAACAATTTTTCTAGGATCTTAGATAGCTGAGGTAGAAGAGATATGGGTCTGTAATTATTAAAGATATGCTTGTCACCGGCTTAATAGATTGGAATAACCTTTGCAGTTTTCATTCTGTTTGGGAATGTGCCCATTGAAAAGGACAGATTGCAAATATATGTAAATGGAGAAACTATGCCTCCAATGATATTCTTCACCAGGTCCATATCCATGTCAAAACAATCTGAGGATTTCTTATTTTTGAATTGTGATACAATGCTTTCTATTTCAATTTCACTTGTACTGTTTAAGAAAAAGGAATTTAGATTTGAATTTATGCACATTTGAACTGGATCCAATTTACTAGTTTGTGGGATTTTATTTGCCAGACTTGGGCCAACATTGGTGAAGAAGTCATTAAAAGCATTTGCAATCTCCTTTGCATTTTTTAATATTGCACCATCCCAAACAAAATGGTTGGGGAGACTATGTTTTTTCTTACCATTTCTAATTATGTAGTTCAATAAATTCCATATACCTTTAATATTATTCTTTTGTTGTTCTAATAGTGTATGATAATAGTGTTTTTCATTGGCTCTAATGATATTTATTAATCTATTTTTATAAACCTTATATCTATGTTCATTATCGTTAGTTCTGAATTTTAAGAATTTTCGATATAATTGATTTTCCTTTTTACAAGCATTTATTATTCCCTTTGTGAACCATGGTTTACTTTTTTGTTCTTTCTGTGATATTATACGTTGTAGGCAGTGTTTATCATATAGAGTTATTAATTTTGAATTAAATGTTTCAAAGGCCTCGTCAGGATTACTAGAAGAATAAACCTCATCCCATGACTGCTGGTCTAAATCTGCCTTGAGTGCAGCAATTGCTTCCGATGTTAGAAGCCTTGTCATTCTGAGATTAGATGGTTTGGTTGTACTGTTTTGTTTGCCGAGGAGGTCATGAAACACACTAAAGATGGGGAGATGATCCGTGATGTCATTTATTAGTAATCCAGATGTCATATATGTTGTCAACTGATTTGTAAATATATTGTCAATGAGTGTGGCTGTATCACCATTCCATTCCATTTGATGTTTTGAAATTTTAAGAGATGCAAAAGATGCACTTCCATTCCATTTGATGTTTTGCAACTTTCAAAGATGCAATAGATGCAATACCATTCCATTTGATGCTTTGGAATTTTAAAAGGTGCAATTCCATTCCATTTGATGTTTTGGAAGTTTAAAAGGTGCAAAAGATGCAATTCCATTCCATTTGATATTTTGAAAGTTTAAAAGGTGCAATTCCATTCCATTTGATGTTTTGGAACTTTCGAAGATGCAAAAGATGCAATTCCATTCTATTTCATGTTTTGGAAGTTTAGAAGGTGCAATTCCATTCCATTTGATGTTTTGCAATGTTCAAGGATGAAAAACATGCAATTCCATTCCATTTGATGTTTTGGAATTGTAAAAGATGCAAAAGATGCAAATCCATTCCATTTGATGTTTTGGAAGTTTAGAAGGTGCAATTCCATTCCATTTGATGTTTTGGAATTTTAAAAGGTGCAATTCCATTCCATTTGATGTTTTGGAATTTTAAAAGATGCAACAGATGCAATTCCATTCCATTTGATGTTTTGGAATTTTAAAAGGTGCAATTCCATTCCGTTTGATATTTTGCAACTTTCAAAGATGCAAAAGATGCAATTCCATTCCATTTGATGTTTTGGAATTTTAAAAGGTGCAATTCCATTCCGTTTGATATTTTGCAACTTTCAAAGATGCAAAAGATGCAATTCCATTCCATTTGATGTTTTGGAATTTTAAAAGGTGCAATTCCATTCCGTTTGATGTTTTGCAACTTTCAAAGATGGAAAAGATGCAATTCCATTCCATTTGATGTTTTGGAAGTTTAAAAGGGGCAATTCCATTCCATTTGATGTTTTGGAATTTTAAAAGGTGCAATTCCATTCCATTTGATGTTTTGGAATTTTAAAAGGTGCAATTCCATTCCATTTGATGTTTTGGAATTGTAAAAGATGCAAAAGATGCAATTCCATTCCATTTGATGTTTTGGAAGTTTAAAAGGTGCAATTCCATTCCATTTGATGTTTTGGAATTTTAAAAGGTGCAATTCCATTCCATTTGATGTTTTGGAATTTTAAAATATGCAACAGATGCAATTCCATTCCATTTGATGTTTTGGAATTTTAAAAGGTGCAATTCCGTTTGATATTTTGCAACTTTCAAAGATGCAAAAGATGCAATTCCATTCCATTTGATGTTTTGGAATTTTAAAAGGTGCAATTCCATTCCGTTTGATATTTTGCAACTTTCAAAGATGCAAAAGATGCAATTCCATTCCATTTGATGTTTTGGAATTTTAAAAGGTGCAATTCCATTCCGTTTGATATTTTGCAACTTTCAAAGATGGAAAAGATGCAATTCCATGCCATTTGATGTTTTGGAAGTTTAAAAGGGGCAATTCCATTCCATTTGATATTTTGCAACTTTCAAAGATGGAAAAGATGCAATTCCATTCCATTTGATGTTTTGGAAGTTTAAAAGGGGCAATTCCATTCCATTTGATGTTTTGGAATTTTAAAAGGTGCAATTCCATTCCATTTGATGTTTTGGAATTGTAAAAGATGCAAAAGATGCAATTCCATTCCATTTGATGTTTTTGAATTTTAAAAGGTGCAATTCCATTCCATTTGATGTTTTGGAATTTTCAAAGATGCAATTCCATTCCATTTAATGTTTTGAAAGTTTAAAAGGTGCAATTCCATTCCATTTGATGTTTTGGAAGTTTAAAAGGGGCAATTCCATTCCATTTGATGTTTTGGAATTTTAAAAGGTGCAATTCCATTCCATTTGATGTTTTGGAATATTAAAAGGTGCAATTCCATTCCGTTTGATGTTTTGGAATATTAAAAGATGCAAAAGATGCAATTCCATTCCATTTGATGTTTTGGAATTTTAAAAGGTGCAATTCCATTCCATTTGATGTTTTGGAACTTTCGAAGATGCAAAAGATGCAATTCCATTCTATTTGATGTTTTGGAATTTTAACAGATGCAAAAGATGCAATTCCATTCCATTTGATGTTTTGGAAGTTTAGAAGGTGCAATTCCATTCCATTTGATGTTTTGCAATTTTAAAAGGTGCAATTCCATTCCATTTGATGTTTTGGAATTTTAAAAGATGCAACAGATGCAATTCCATTCCATTTGATGTTTTGGAATTTTAAAAGGTGCAATTCCATTCCATTTGATGTTTTGGAATTTTAAAAGGTGCAATTCCTTTCCGTTTGATATTTTGCAACTTTCAAAGATGCAAAAGATGCAATTCCATTCCATTTGATGTTTTGGAATTTTAAAAGGTGCAATTCCATTCCATTTGATGTTTTGGAATTTTAAAAGGTGCAATTCCATTCCATTTGATGTTTTGGAATTGTAAAAGATGCAAAAGATGCAATTCCATTCCATTTGATGTTTTTGAATTTTAAAAGGTGCAATTCCATTCCATTTGATGTTTTGGAATTTTCAAAGATGCAATTCCATTCCATTTGATGTTTTGAAAGTTTAAAAGGTGCAATTCCATTCCATTTGATGTTTTGGAATTTTAAAAGGTGCAATTCCATTCCATTTGATGTTTTGGAATATTAAAAGATGCAAAAGATGCAATTCCATTCCATTTGATGTTTTGGAATTTTAAAAGGTGCAATTCCACTCCGTTTGATATTTTCCAACTGTCAAAGATGGAAAAGAAGCAATTCCATTCCATTTGATGTTTTGGAAGTTTAAAAGGGGCAATTCCATTCCATTTGATGTTTTGGAATTTTAAAAGGTGCAATTCCATTCCATTTGATGTTTTGGAATTTTAAAAGGTGCAATTCCATTCCATTTGATGTTTTGGAATATTAAAAGGTGCAATTCCATTCCATTTGAAGTTTTGGAACTTTCGAAGATGCAAAAGATGCAATTCCATTCTATTTGATGTTTTGGAAGTTTAAAAGGTGCAATTCTATTCCATTTGATGTTTTGGAATTGTAAAAGGTGCAATTCCATTCCGTTTGATATTTTGCAACTTTCAAAGATGCAAAAGATGCAATTCCATTCCACTTGATGTCTTGGAATTGTAAAAGATGCAAAAGATGCAATTCCATTCCATTTGATGTTTTGGAAGTTTAAAAGGTGCAATTCCATTCCATTTGATGTTTTGGAACTTTCGAAGATGCAAAAGATGCAATTCCATTCCATTTGATGTTTTGGAATTTTAAAAGGTGCAATTTCATTCCATTTGATGTTTTGGAACTTTCAAAGATGCAAAAGATGCAATTCCATTCCATTTGATGTTTTGGAAGTTTAAAAGGTGCAATTCCTTTCCATTTGATGTTTTGCAATGTTCAAGAATGAAAAACATGCAATTCCATTCCAATTTATGTTTTGGAATTTTCAAAGATGCAAAAGATGCAATTCCATTCCATTTGATGTTTTCCAATGTTCAAGGATGAAAAACATGCAATTCCATTCCATTTGATGTTTTGGAATTTTAAAAGGTGCAATTCCATTCCGTTTGATATTTTGCAACTTTCAAATATGCAAAAGATGGAATTCCATTCCATTTGATTTTTTGGAATTTGAAAAGGTGCAATTCTTTTCCGTTTGATATTTTGCAACTTTCAAAGATGGAAAAGATGCAATTCCATTCCATTTGATGTTTTGGAATTTTAAAAAGGGCAATTCCATTCCATTTGATGTTTTGGAAATTTAAAAGGTGCAATTCCATTCCATTTGATGTTTTGGAATTTTAAAAGATGCAATTCCATTCCATTTGATGTTTTGGAACTTTCGAAGATGCAAAAGATGCAATTCCATTCTATTTGATGTTTTGGAAGTTTAGAAGGTGCAATTCCATTTCATTTGATGTTTTGGAATATTAAAAGGTGCAATTCCATTCCATTTGATGTTTTGGAATTTGAAAAGATGCAAAAGATGCAATTCCATTCCAGTTGATGTTTTGGAAGATTAAAAGGTGCAATTCCATTCCATTTGATGTTTTGGAACTTTCGAAGATGCAAAAGATGCAATTCCATTCCATTTGATGTTTTGGAAGTTTAAAAGGTGCAATTCCATTCCGTTTGATGTCTTGCAATGTTCAAAGATGAAAAACATGCAATTCCATTCCATTTGATGTTTTGGAATTGTAAAAGATGCAAAAGATGCAATTCCATTCCATTTGATGATTTGGAAGTTTAAAAGGTGCAATTCCATTCCGTTTGATGTTTTGCAATGTTCAAAGATGAAAAACATGCAATTCCATTCCATTTGATGTTATGGAATTTTAAAAGGTTCAATTCCATTCCATTTGATGTTTTGGAACTGTCGAAGATGCAAAAGATGCAATTCCATTCCTTTTGATGTTTTGGAATTTTAAAAGGTGCAATTCCATTCCATTTGATGTTTTGGAATTTTCAAAGATGCAAAAGATGCAATTCCATTCCATTTGATGTTTTGGAATTTTAAAAGGTGCAATTCCATTCCATTTGATGTTTTGGAACTTTCAAAGATGCAAAAGGTGCAATTCCATTCCATTTGACGTTTTGGAATTTTAAAAGGTGCAATTCCATTCCATTTGATGTTTTGCAACGTTCAAAGATGCAAAAGATGCAATTCCATTCCATTTGATGTTTTGGAATTTTAAAAGATGCAATTCCATTCCATTTGATGTTTTGGAATTTAAAAAGGTGCAATTCCATTCCATTTGACGTTTTGGAATTTTAAAAGGAGCAATTCCATTCCATTTGATGTTTTGGAAGTTTAAAAGGGGCAATTCCATTCCATTTGATGTTTTGGAATTTTAAAAGGTGCAATTCCATTCCATTTGATGTTTTGGAATTTTAAAAGGTGCAATTCCATTCCATTTGATGTTTTGGAACTTGCGAAGATGCAAAAGATGCAATTCCATTCCATTTGATGTTTTGGAAGTTTATAAGGTGCAATTCCATTCCATTTGATGTTTTGGAATTTTCAAAGATGCAAACGATGCAATTCCATTCCATTTGATGTTTTGCAATGTTCAAAGATGAAAAACATGCAATACCATTCCATTCGATGTTTTGGAATTTTAAAAGGGCAATTCCATTCCATTTGATGTTTTGAAACATTCGAAGATGCAACAGATGCAATACCATTCCATTTGATGTTTTGGAATTTTAAAAGGTGCAATTCCATTTCATTTGATGTTTTGGAACTTTCGATGATGCAAAAGATGCAATTCCATTCCATTTGATGTTTTGGAATTTTAAAAGGTGCAATTTCATTCCATTTGATGTTTTGGAATTTCGAAGATGCAAAAAGATGCAATTCCATTCTATTTGATATTTTGGAATTTTGAAAGGTGCAATTCCATTCCATTTGACGTTTTGGAATTTTAAAAGGTGCAATTCCATTACATTTGATGTTTTGCAACGTTCAGAGATGCAAAAGATGCAATTCCATTCCATTTGATGTTTTGGAATTTTATGAGGTGCAATTCCATTCCATTTGATGTTTTGGAATTTAAAAAGGTTCAATTCCATTCCATTTGATGTTTTGGAACTTTCGAAGATGCAAAAGATGCAATTCCATTCCATTTGATGTTTTGGAATTTAAAAAGGTGCAATTTCATTCCATTTGATGTTTTGGAACTTTCAAAGATGCAAAAGATGCAATTCCATTCCATTTGATGTTTTGGAAGTTTAAAAGGTGCAATTCCATTCCGTTTGATGTTTTGCAATGTTCAAAGATGAAAAACATGCAATTCCATTCCATTTGATGTTTTGGAATTGTAAAAGATGCAAAAGATGCAATTCCATTCCATTTGATGTTTTGGAAGTTTAAAAGGTGCAATTCCATTCCATTTGATGTTTTGCAATGTTCAAAGATGAAAAACATGCAATTCCATTCCATTTGATGTTTTGGAAGTTTGAAAATAGCAATTCCATTCCATTTGATGTTTTGGAATTTTAAAAGGTGCAATTCCATTCCATTTGATGTTTTGGAATTTTAAAAGATGCAACAGATGCAATTCCATTCCATTTGATGTTTTGGAACTTTAAAAGGTGCAATACCATTCCATTTGATGTTTTGGTATTTTAATAGAAGCAGTTCCATTCCATTTGATGTTTTGGTATTTTAAAAGATGCAACAGATGCAATTCCATTCCATTTGATGTCTTGGAATTTTAAAAGATGCCATTCCATTCCATTTGATGTTTTGGTATTTTCAAAGAAGCAGTTCCATTCCATTTGATGTTTTTGAAATTTAAAAGATGCAACAGATGCAATTCCATTCCATTTGATGTTTTGGAATTTTAAAAGATGCAAGAGATGCAATTCCATTCCATTTGATGTTTTGGAATTTTAAGAGATGCCATTCCATTCCATTTGATGTTTTGGTACTTTAAAAGAAGCAATTCCATTCCATTTGATGTCTTGGAATTTTAAAAGAAACAACAGATGCAATTCCTTTCCATTTGATGTTTTGCAATTTTAAAAGATGCAATTCCATTTTATTTGATATTTTGGTACTTTAGAAGATGCCATTCCATTCCATTTGATGTTTTGGTACTTTAAAAGGTGCAATTCCATTCCATTTGATGTTTTGGAATTTTAAAAGAAGCAGTTCCATTCCATTTGATGTTTTGGTATTTTAAAAGAAGCAGTTCCATTCTGTTTGATGTTTTTGAAATTTAAAAGCTGCAACAGATGCAATTCCACTCCATTTGATGTTTTGGAATTTTAAAAGATGCAACAGATGCAATTCCATTCCATTTGATGTTTTGGAATTGTAAAAGATGCCATTCCATTCCATTTGATGTTTTGGTATTTTAAAAGAAGCAGTTCCATTGTGTGTTCCACAAAGCCTCCATCAGGATTTTTGTCTTGCTGGGCTGCGACTGAGAGAAAAGAAACAAAACAAAAAATTACTCTGAAGTTCACCTGTCGCAGTTGATAATGTTAATACATATTAAATAAATTGTAATCATGTCTGCAGAACTGCCACACACATCCATTTACTTGTAAGAAAAAAAACTGGTTAAAATGAACAAAAACATCAGTAATCAGTCATTTCCACTGTTTGGCTGAGGTTAGGGTTTCCCACACGTGTGGCGCAGAGCCACAGAATCAATTCCAAGCTCCACAGATTCCACCCGCCGCTCCTTGATGCTGCCTCATGCATTTAATCTGAATGTTTTAAGAAAAGTCTTTATTAGCTCTATTGGTGACTCGCAACCACTCAGTGTGGATCAACAGGTGATTTCTACAGCATGTCCAGTCCAGCTTGTTATCCAGTCACAACTACAGGTACCTCGGGTTGTGGCTGGATAACAAGCTGGACTGGACATGCTGTACAGATCACCTGTACAAGAAGGGCCAAAGCCGTCTGTACTTCATGCGAAGACTGAGGTCTTTAAACATCTGCAGGAAACTCCTGTGGATGTTCTATCAGTCTGTGGTGGCTAGTACGCTTTTTTATGCTGTTGTCTGCTGGGGGGGGGGTAACATGACAAAAGGTGAGCTAACACGCTGGAAAAACTCATCAGGTGGGCGGGCTCTGTGGTTGGCATGAAGCTGGATTCCCTAGTGACAGTGGCAGAGAGGAGAACACTAAAAAACAACTACTGGCTATTGTGAATGATGCTAGTCACCCTCTGCACACTGTCATCAGTGCACAGAGAAGCCTGACCAGTAACAGGCTGCTCCTCCCCAAGAGTACGACCAACCGGCTCAGAGACTCCTTTGTCCCCCAAGCCATCAAACTGTACAACTCTGCATTAGGCAGGAGGGGGAGAAGGAGGGGGGAGAGGGAGGTGTGCAGTCCGCCTGATACAACACATGCACAATAACCCATACAAACAGTTGCTATAACTTATACATGCAATAGTGAACTGGGAATCTGTACCACCTCTACTGTGTGCAATGCTTGTTTATATTGTTTTATTTAACTCATCTTATTGTTATTTATTGCATTCTATTTGTGCTTTTCTTGCTCCTTGTTGCCTCTATTTTGCTTTGTACCTGTATATATTGTGTCTTGTGCTTGTCCTGCTTTACTGTTGGTGTTGTATTACTCCTGGTACCCAAATTTCCCTGAGGGCTCTCCGAAGGGATTAATAAAGTATGTCTATTCTATTCTATTCTAACTGACACATGCACAGCTGATACACCCGCTCCTCCTGTCCATGCACAATACACGAGGCCTATGAAAAGAAAACCAAAGCAGCAGCATATTTAGTGCAGAGAAGACTGTGGACCACGTCTGAAGTTTACCAAAGCTTAGTATGATATACTGTGCTCAAACACATCTGCCCAAAACTTATTGTAACTCCGAAAAGGTAATGTTAGCCTAAAAACTAAACATCATTAATACTGAACATCTTGCACCCTAAGTCAGCATGTAACGTTGGTAACACAGCAAATAATAAGCTTAAGATGAATATCAGTTGAGACAGGCTACAGGCCCATGCAGAGGCGGCGCACCCAGGGGGGATGTGGGTGTTTTGAGACCCACACTTTTCATGGTGAGAAGGTTTAACACCCACATGTTTTCCGCTGTGTTTGTGTTGGTTCATTTACTTTGCGCCGCTTTGCTCATACATTGATGCTTCAGTCGCCCTCTGTCTCCGGTGGTTTACTGTTAGGAGCCATGAACCTGGTGAAGGGAAATTACGAACAGGTTCTGAAATATAAATCAGAGCAGGGACCTTCTATAAGGTCTTTAAGCCCTGTTCTCACCAAGACAGTATAAATCAGCTGTTCGTGGTCCTTTGTTAGCTGAGTCTCGCAACGTCTGAACTCCTGCAGCCAGCTGATCATCTGGGCTTCCTGTGGGAGGAGACAGACCCTGAACCATGCCTGAAACACAAAGCTGCGCCTCACCATGTCTGTCTGTACCTTCATCTCCGGATCAGCCAGTTGGTGCTTCAGCAGCTCATCATCTCCGGCGTCCCCTTTCAGACAAACAAAGGCCAATCAGGTCACGTGCTTTGATTAGTGCAAACCTCAGATTTTTCATGCGCTGTGACGTCACAGTACAGACCAGTCAGATAATCATGAACTCTGTTCTTTTATAATTATTTCAGAAACAAAACTGAATGTCCTGATATTGACAAACATCATAAACACGTAAACAATGATGTCATTTTCAACTACATTATTTAACTTCATTGTGCCATTCTGGAAAATCCAGAAACATCATTACTTTGTCACCCCTGCCAACTCTCACACATTTTAGTGGCTTTTCTGATGCCACACCTCCCATTTCTCACGTTGAAATACACGTGAAATACACGTGCATACAAGTGCAACGCCCGTGTTCTGTCAGATCAGCATACATAGTGCAAACTGCCCCTTACCCGCATGCGTATTAACGTAATGTGTGCTACTGTGATGCATTCCAAGTTAAGGGAAACTCTGGGTTTTCGGTTTCACAAAGCGAGTTCAGTGTAACTCTGAGTCAGTTACCACGGCAACAGACTTGGTAACGCTAACATGCTCCCTGACAGGTTTTCTTCTACTAACCGGAGTTTCTCCTCTTTAGCTGCAGACTGAAGGAAGTGTTTGATATGGTGTGCGCTTTTCTTGAAGAGCCAGTTGACATTGAAGGACAAGACACTGCAGATATCGATGTGGTGGAAAGGGTGATCAGACCCTGCCTGGATGTTTTATCATTCCCTCACTGTGTTGAGCGTTACGTCGTCGTTTTTCCGATGGGGAAATGGATAAAAGTCGCGCATCCTATGTCACGGCCGCTGAACAACAGCTCCTGACGGAGTTCTCTGACGAAGTTAAGCATATTATAAGGAAAAAAGGCAATACCAATGCCATGAGTAAAGAACGCGAGAGAGCCTGGCAGACAATAGCCGACCGGCTCAATGCGTAAGTAGTCAAAAACTGTACAATTAATAAACAGTGCTCCACTGGAACTGTCATAATTAGGCTACAATTAAAGGAGTTACTTTTCAAATCCACTAACTGTTGTATACTTTAAGAGTGACAAGCAGGTGCATGTTACTCAGGAAATGTAGAGTATGATTAGGTGCAAACAATTATCCACAATGTGTCATTTAATCTATTTTCCTCATGTTACGTTTTTATCTATTTTATCTTTCTGTCCTTCATAACGGACAAACCTGTCTGGCCATAAAAGGACCTGGCAGCAAGAAAAAATTAAATATAAGAACATTTTGCAGGCTGGTAAGTGACTCCAAAGTAGATAACCGTGAACAAATGAGGTGAATAGATGAGGTGTCTGCTGACATGTTCAATGTCTGTATGATTGTAGCAGTCAAAAAAAAAAAAAAAAAAAAAGCCTATAGAACTGGTACAGGGGGCAGCCCACCAAGCCAGGATGTGACTCCAGCAGAGGAACTGGCACTCCATTTAAATAAAGGGAGGCCAGTGATGGAGGGGATCCAAGGAGGGACAATAACTGACTCTGTCCCAGCCACAGAAACTGTCCACTTCATACAAGGTACACAAAGTACTGCAATTCTACTGCACATGGAACACAATCAAATATAATATAGTGTCTGACTTTGGATAACGTTGCAGTGTCTGGGAACACAATTACACTTTTGGAGCCACCAGAAGATGATCCAGTTAGTACAGTGTCTCGAAATCACAGGCTTGGTATGTTCTGTGAAATCTTAATCCGAGTCCTCTCGCTGCATGTATACGGCAGGAGGAAGGCACATCTGCAGCTGCAGAATGCACGTCTGCAGATGAGGAGACTGTGTCAGTGAAGTCCAGAAGGCTTGAGGCATGTCAGTTTTATGGGATTTGCCTGCTTATTTATTCCATGAAGGATATGAAGTCAGTGATGTGGTGCTAATAGAAAATGTGTAGCAGGACCTGGATGCTGCACAGTCTCCTAAGCGGCCTGGTAACATTGTGAGTATTGGCTAAAGTAAATCTATGTTATGCACAAATGCTGCTGTGCTAATTGACATTTCCTTTACAGACTTCACAAACTGTCAGAACGCTTTATTCAGGGCACCTGGAGAGAGAGATAGAGCTGGCAGATGTTAAAAGCTGACTCAAAATGAGCAAGCTCCAAGGAATGGAGCTGGATCTTGAGATTAAACACCGGACACTCAGAAAACTGGACCTGGAAATCCAGTAACCGAAAATCTGTATCTCTTAATGATCTCCAAAGGCCAGGGGATGTGACCTGTCCCCAAAGACTCGTTCAAGTCTGAATGCTCTTCTGAGGATGCGGGCTTCCTCGTCCAGCACATCCTCCGAAAAAGGGCAAGCCATTATGAAGAGGGACCAGGTGAAGGGGAGTTGGACCTGAATATTCTACATTGCCCTCGTCATGGATTTCTTTGAATACACCTTTGTAACCTCATCCGCTGTGTTTTGTAATCTCAATTACTGCAATAAAACACATATTTATAAAACCTCTGACAGCAATTTGACGAGCAGTCTTCATTAGCATAGCAATATAACACTTGGCCTGATGAAATCATGCACTTATGACCAAGTTGATATTGTGTGATGAAATCGTGATCCTGTATTTAAATAAAATGACTAAAAAAAAAAAAAAATTATATGCACTGCACTAGCACTACACGACAGCACCTGGGTCTAACGACTCAAAAGCGGTCTGACTAACACTTAATTATGACGTCCCATCTTGTTTGAATTCATGCTTGTGTTGTTCTTACTCTCAAATGTAAGTCGCTTTGGATAAAAGCGTCTGCTAAATGACTGTAGAATAGAATAGAATAATAATACTACAACTCTAATCCATATAAAAAGGCTGTTGCGATTACAAACAGATTTGGATTAAATGTACAGTGACTGTATATGTAATATTTTAATACTGGATGATTAAAATGACGCGCCATACTTAGGAAGACCATGGACAAGACACCGAGCATGCGCAGTGAAGACAGACGAGCGTACGCTTACTCCTTGTCCAATTACTGTAAAACACATTAATTCCTTACAGAATTGACGTTGGACATGCAGGTGTCTCGCTAGGATTAATCTTAGCCTGAGCAGTAAGCCTGGTCTGGAGCAGGCTAGCTGCAGCGGATAAATCACCACAGTAACTTGGCCGGGATTAGTTTGAGCTGCTTTCATGCAACCGACTTAGGGCTAAATTCAGCCAGGATAACCAACATATCCCAGCTTAATCCCTTATCTTGGTTTCGTGCAATACCCCTCTGTACATGACAAAGTGGCATGTTTGAACACAGAAACAACAAGTCATACATTACAAGGCACAATCGTAGGAGGATACAAAAAACAAAGTAAGGGAGAGAAAATAAATAAATAAATAAATACATAAAATAAAATAAAATAAAATAAAATAAAATAAAATAAAATAAATAAATAAATAAAATGTAGGGCATCAGCAGTCAAGAAAAAGTCTTTAGGTCTTCATAGGCATGAAGGACTTGTTCACTCTGTTTGTTTTTTACCAGCTTTAAGGCACTTAAGTGGTTGTCCACAAGGTGTCTTTTAAAGAGTGAGAAAGTGGGCTTTCTATTTCCCCATTTACATGTGTGGATGAAGAATTTGGCAAGAATCAGCAAGTTATTAAGTACAAGATCACTCCTTTTGTCTTTAGGAGTAGCACCAAAAAAGATGTTATCTCTTGTCAGGGGTTGTGGAAGTAAGAGTCTGGTTGGTTGATAACCAGTCTTGCAGGCTTTTCCAGAATGTTTCAGATTGTACACAGTAAAAGAACAGGTGGTCTGTTGTTTCAATATCATTGTTACAAAACGTACGTATTATTTTCCAGGTTAAATCTCTTCCTTAAAAGTTCTCTGGATGGAAAAATATTATTGAGGATCTTAAAGTGAACTTCTTTAGCCGTACGGCTTAACGGATAGGTGAGATAAGTTGTTCTCCATTTTTCAACCTCCAAGTCTGAAAATATTTGAATAATGGAATTTTTATTCGGTCGGGTGGGGTGTATGTACCGGCGAGTTAGTTTGTTGGACTTACATTTATCTAAGGAACCATGGTCATTCAGTAAATGTCTTACAGACCATACATTTTTTCCATCCAGCCCTGGTAGATGACAACATTCTTCGGATCATATTGTCGGTGTTTGTCCCCCCAACTAATGCCAGACGGGAAACCTTAATAGATTAGAGTGAAAATTCAACAAAGAATCAAACATAAAATTACATAAAAAATGCACACAGAAATTTTTTTAAAAGACTATAAAACTTACATATTAGAGAAAAACAAATCAATGGCCTATTGTTCAATAAATAAAATCTAAATGGGTTAATGTAAAAATGATTCACCATCTTTTGGCGGACTGATTCTTCCTTAAGTGCAGCTTCAGCCTCATCAAACTGCTCCTCGTTGGTGAGTGGCAATACAAGAGGGAAGTTTCTTTGTGACTCTGGTCCAGCTCCACTAACATTCAAGGTGGCTTTAATGTCAGTGATTTCAGTTTTTAAAAACTGGATGTCTCGTGACATTTGCTTGACCTCCACAAGTAGCTTAGCAAGCATCGTGGTCATTTTTTTGGCAGCAATGTCTACAAGAAAAACAATTTTTCAAGGATAGAGTCACTATTTTAAGGGTATCTGTGAAGCTAATGATCAGAAAATTACACTTTGTCATGGTGTGTGCTGGATGAGTGTGTGCGCTCTCTTTTGGTAGGTCCTTCCTTCTTCTTGGACAGGGAACATTCTGTACAGCGGTGGCTCATCAGTTTCATCAGCTCTGGCATTTCTAATCTTTATCCCAGTCACTCGTTTGCCTAATTGTATTGTGACCAATGGAGGTACGAGTGTCAGGACTTAAATTCAACAAAATCAGCAGAAGTTTAAACTCAGAATAATGATTATTTTCAATTTTTTGAGTTTCGACATCTACTGATATTGTTTCCATTTCGCTACAGGAATCCTCAAAATCAGTAGAAGCAGACACTCAGAATAATCAAAGTTGAATTTAAGACCTCGTACTAGACATTTGTACCACTGTTAGTGACAATTCAATTTGGCAACAAGTGACTGAGCCAGGGTAGAAATGCCAGACCTGATGAAACTGATTAATCACCTGTGTGAAGAAAGCTCCCTGTCCAGGAGGAAGGAAGGGCCTGCCAGAGGGACAAAAGAGAAAGCAAGAATGACATCCACAGAAACAGCCACACACTAGACAAAAACACTAGGGGTGGGAGACAAGACAGGACACAGGGGGGGAACAAAAACAACACATCTAGCACACACCATGAAACACTTGCCTTTTAATACTTAGCTGGATTCCAGTCGGCAGTGCCTCTCTGGAGCTGAAGATTGAAAATATCAACGACAGTGTCATATTTCATTGCAATCCCTTTTGGTTAATGGACATGTCTCTTGTTATCACAGCATCTCTATCAGAAATCTGAATGTAAATTTTAGTTGACTCACCATTATAGTCTTGCGGGTTGTATTGAGTGAAGTCTAAAAACAGGAAAAACATATGAAAAATATGATGATGAAACTTGAATTAAAAAAAGCTTACATGCATATGCCACAGCATCATGACTGTACATCCACCTAGGACAACTCATATATTGTATTTTAGTGTTTCAAGGCACACTAAGTAACATTTTCATGTTAATTAATCACCTTCGCAAGTCGGTAGATCAGGGCTACTCAATTCGGTCCTACGAGGGCGCAATCCAGCAGGTTTTCCATGTATCCCTGCACCAACACACCTGAGTCTAGTTAGCTAACTAAAAAGCCAGTGTACCGTCATCATGATAGAGAGACGTTATAAAAACACAGCGGGCAGCCAGACACTTTTACTCTTCGTCCTCATACAGGGTCTGAACTCACATCAGTCCAGCAGTACTGTCCTCTGTCTGACTGTCTGTCGGCCTGCAGCATTCAGCTGTGTGTCCAGTTTGTTGACATGGCCCCAAAACGTGCACATGTAAACATTTTGTATTAATGGTAAGACCTCTCACTCCTTTGATCATTTGCGCTACTACATACACACACAATGCTGCGAGTGAGCGAGCGATCAGGAGAGAGTGAGAGATCTGTGTTATAAACGATCCTTAAAAGATCCCTGTGAGGACAGATGATAGACTAACATTAAAACATTTTCTGGATGTCTCACGATCGACCAGGACTCCCTTTGGGATCGACTTTTGCTAATATTAGCTCACTCTTTCGCCATAGCATGTACACGCTCACAGCACGTTGCATTCATTGTTGTGACCGGCCATAAACAATAGCCAATTAGAGGTTCCAGCTGTCAATCATCACACTATACTTCTGCTCATGCACAACCACCACGAGTAATTGGACAAGGAGTAAGCGTACGCTCGTCTGTCTTCACTGCGCATGCTCGGTGTCTTCTTTTCTATTTTGGCGTGTGTCTGAGGTGGTGTTGCAGCGCCACTGACGAACCCGGCATATGTACTACAGCGCGTGTGCACGCACACATTTATTTAAACGATAAACGATGTCTTTATGGAAAACGTTTTGATCAATTGAATTGATTTCGTCTCCTTGTGTATGTAGCCTAACAGACCGACAGAAGCACACACAATACATGAGAAAAGGACACAACTGTTTTGTTGTGTCTGTGAAAGTCTAGATGGGATGGTCATGACAACTACTAGATGAATACTACTGACTAAAGGTAGCTAGCTTGCTAGCTAAATACTGCTGACTAACGATGTCTAGCATGCTAGCTATTAGCAAAACGCAGCCTACAGATTAAGTTGCCAAGGCAATAATTCCTAAGTTAATGATTAGCTAAAACATGACAGCCAGATAAAAGTATCTCAAGATGGTAAATAAATTATATTCTTACCGACTTGAATTTGTCTTCTTGTCTTGACTTGACTTGTCTTTCACTGACCATGAAATGAGCGCCAACTGTCAAATCCGTTGAAATCCCGTTTGAAATCCCGTCGGACGTTCTAGTATCGCGAGATACTAGGTGACCGCTGCAATATCAACACCACGAATATTGAAACAATATTGAATCTTTGTCGCCATTTCAACCCTGAAAAAACAACATTGATATTATGTTGATTCAATAACATTTTTTTCAGCCATTGAAATTGTGCCTGTAATTAAATATTGAATCAATAAAGACTTTTCAACCTCAACCAAAAATAACCAATCTGACCCTAATTCAACGTTGAATTAATATATTTTGCTATCTGGGAAAAGTTGTGCGTGTATATGAGTTTCCAGCATAGCAGTGTCTGCTTGTGAAATGAGGAGTTTCTCAAGAAGTTTATCCACACAAAAGTCACATTAGAGGACAAAGTCAATACCACCCATCTTTTGGAACAAACCTTTGGGGAGACGATACCAAATGCTGTTTTGATTTAACAAAAATGATTTCAACCAGTTTATTTTTAGGACTGCATTTAAAGCATTCAAAGTCAATTGCTTGTAGCCCCCATCCTTAAAGTCCTTTACCATTTCTGATTTCTTTATATAATGGGCATCGGTTTTTCCAGATAAAGTTGAAGTTTATCTGATTTATAGCTTTAATATATTTGTATGGTATGGCCATTGAGTAAACAGGGTTACTAGGTTCTGCTGAAGAGTGTCAGGTCTCTCTGAAGCCATTTATTTAACTGAGATTTGGAGGTTTTGATTTTATTTTCTATATTAAGATTTTCTCCTGTCTTGATATCTTTAGTTATATGGATTCCAAGATATTTGACTGAGGATTCAAGGAACATAATAAAGCCTTTGTCTTCAATCCAATCACTGTATTCCAGTAAATCTAGCACCAGTCTGATGTTATTATAAATGGATCTCTTACTCATAA